>NC_042617.1:28489603-28518849 GCF_901001135.1 Rhinatrema bivittatum | reverse complement strand
TGTCTCTGCTCTGTGTGTGTGACCATGATGAGAGATTCTGCTAGCGTGTCTGTGTAGGGATCTATAGCAATCGGGTTTGTTTTGTTTCCCCAGTAGGTGGTGTACTGGTATTCTGGGACCAGTGTAATATTTGCCTGTGCTTTTTCACAGGTAGGGTTATGTTATTTGAATCCTTGGTGTTACTACTGTTACCTTATGATAGATTTTGATAGATTTTGAGTGTCTTTTTTGTGGGGGTTTTGGTTAGTTCACAATGGGGTAGATTTTAAAAGAATGCGCGCGCGTCCATGTGCGCACGCTACCCACACGCACACATGGACACGCGATTTTATAACATGCGCGCGCCAGTGCGCGCATGTTATAAAATCGGGGGTCGGCACGCGCAAGGGGGTGCAGACTTGTGCATCCTGCGCACACCGACGCCCATGGCCTTCCACAGTTCCCTCCCAGTCCGCTCCAATTTACCGCAATGTGCCTGGCAGTGGAAGGTGTTTGTGCTGCTGTTACTGTGAGGTGACACCAGAATTTGAAAATATCTTTAGTATGATGAGCTGTAAGGGAAACATCCAAGCTCCATTGTTTGGGGGAATTTCAGTGGATGCACAGAGTTACAGAACTGGAGGTGCAGGATTTATATTGACATTCTGTTCCTTCCTATAATTTCCAGACTTCACTCTCATAGCCATATAGAATTAGTTGAATGAAGCCATGAAATAATTTTAATAACAGTTTTAACTAGAAGTGTGAAACTAGCAAGCTTTTTAAAATTACGCAGAAGACCCTTGGGACTTTCTTATTAAGACGTTTTTTTTTTGTCCAATTTTAAAGCAGGGGGCCATGCTATGGAGATGGCTGTGATGAGGAAGTGTCATTTGGGCTCCCCCGCCAAATTCTTCTGTCTGGAGACGCCACTGTCTTTCTGTGACCTTAAGCATCGGTACAAGAAGAATGGCGGGTGGGTGTGCAAATGCATTGGCCCCCGGGTGGCAGATACCCTTGATTCGCCACTGTTCCCTGGTAAGGCCACACGTTCACCTTTGAGTCCCGTGCATATGTATTATGCGGACAACGGCCAAACCAATGTTAACTTCATTGCTTAGTCGGGGGGGGGGGGGAGGGGAATTTAGATATTACATGAGCTCGTCAGACTATTCCACGCCCTCCTGCGTGAGCTGTCAGTGTTAAAATGGCGTTCTGCTCCCACAGCCTTCCAAAGGGGGAAAACCCTTTCACGCGCAAGCAGGGAATGATCAGTTTCAATGTAACCGTAACACTGAGACCATTGCAGGATTATGTGGGCTGAAATGCTGAGCAGGAGAAGATATTGCTAAAGGTTGCGCTCTGGCAGGATGGGACGAGATGAATATTCAGTGGCTGGATGGATCACTGTGTCGGCTACGGCCATTCTTTTTTTTAAGGCCGTGGTTCCTGAACTGCAAGTCTAAACCGCTTCAAATTTCCTGAAACGGATTGGTTTATTTGGCTGTGATGTTACAGATGACACCGCCCAATCTCGCCTGGGAACCTTAGCGCTATAGCGGAGAGGGGGGGGGGGGGGGGGTGTGGGGGGGGGGGGGGGGGGGGATGGAAGAAGTAACACATAGCCATTTTCTCTGCTCCACCCCTTCTCTGCTAATCCACACTCTCTCTCTCTCTCTCTCTCTGGAGTCTGAGAGGATGGAAGAGGAGGACAGGAGGGAGAGGACTCGGGAACAGGAGCATGTTTTTCTGTTCCCTCCATCACACCCTGCAGAGGACAGGCAGGGAGGGGCTTAGGGTGGGCAACTTTTCAGTAGAATTGGAATGGACACTTGAGGATGGGGGGAAGAAAAGGGAGTATGTGCCTCTTCCTTATTTGCATAATATTTGCCTCCCACTGCCCCTGAGCCTCCTTCCATACTGCCAGCCAGTTCCTGCTGTTCATACTATCTCCTTCACACACGTCCTCACTCTCTTTCTCTTTTCTCACTCACCTTTATACACACTTTCTCCTTCATATGCTCTGTCACACACACAACATTCTCTCCCACTCTCTCTCATGCCATATGTGCTCTCCCTCTCCCTCTCTCATACTGGTCCTCTTCACATGCACACATATGTGTCCCCTTTTCTCTCACTCACATACATGCTATTACATACACACAGACATTCTCTCCCACTCTCTCTCATGCACATACGTGCTCTCACTCTCCCACTCACATACATGGTCTCTCTCACATGCACACATATGTGTCCCCTTTTCTCTCACTCACATTCATGCTATTAATACACACAGACATTCTCTCCCACTCTCTCTCATGCACATACGTGCTCTCACTCTCCCACTCACATACATGGTCTCTCTCACATGCCAACACATATGTGTCCCCTTTTCTCCTCACTCACATACATGCTATTACATGACACACACATTCCTCTCCCACCCTCTCTCTCTCATGCAGATACATGCTCATTCACTCTCCCCACTAAGTCACATACATGGGCTCGGATCTCACATGCCACACATATGTGTCCCCTTTTCCTCTTCACTCACATACATGCTATTACTGCACACACATTCTCTTTCTCCCATTCACATACATGTTGTCTCACAAATGCCTCATGCTCTGTCTGCCTCTCACCTCAGGCCAGGTCTCTCCCCATGACGTGCACATTGTACCAGGGCTGCGGAGCTGAGAGATGGAGTCCGAGTCTGATATTAGTGTCAACCCGAGGGGCCTCCCATAGCCTGTCCTAGTTTTTATTTCCTCTTCCCGCCTGTTTTCATCTACTTGGTGAATCACCAATCACCCTCTAGCCTACAATTCCTCACCACTCCGTGGGATCCCTGGTCCATTATTATTATGGACACACAAACTTCTAGTCCCGGCCTGTGCCTCATGCCATTGGCTGCACACCACTGCGCCTGATTGGCCAAAGCATCTGTCCTTCATGCTCCAGGGAGTGGGCTGATTCACAGGAACAACCGAGTGACGGGTACCTTCCTCCTTTGGCCACTGTGATGGGGCGATGTTGGGATCTGCCAATCATTCCAATGGGCCCCTTTTCTTCTGGGCTGCCGGGTAGAGGATGGGGTCCGTGTTGCTGACCGGACATTTCAGTGTCTGCTTATCTTTGAAACTGGACGCTGTACAATTAGTTTGAAAACTGATCTGTCCGGTCCAAAACCTCTAGAAGGGCCGCATTAAGGAACAGAACAAGCTTTTCTTTCCTCTGTTCTCTCTGCTCCGGTCTTCCCCATTGCTGCTGTTCTCTGCACGTTGCTGCACCGGGAGCGACTGGAGCAGGAAGCAGGGGGGGCTCTTCTTTGCTGACTGAGATTCAGTGCAAGCGGGAGGAGGTAAATCTTCAGCCAGCCAGCCTGCTGGTCCCCAGATTTTTGCCACCTCAGTAGGCGCATGTATAATAGGCTATTGGCACATACAGGTCTGTCAAGGAAGAGGTCATGCCGGAGGAAGGAGGAAGATGACCTGGGATCAGGGGAATGAAAACAGGACAGAACCCAGGGTGAGGGGGAGGCTCAAGGACTAGAGATTGGGTGCTGAGGGTGGGACGATGACCAAGAAATGGGCCATGGGGTAAGGTGGCAAGATGTGAAGGCAGAGGCAGTGTAAGGAGGTAGGGTGAGGCGCCGCTTTAGGCAGCAAAATTTTAGAGGCAGCAGCATGTGCCTCCAAAAGCACCGCTGCCACTGCGGCCTCACCTTGAGTTTGCAGGCAGACGCCAACCACTACAATTTAGTGACAAGCTGGTGGGGTTCCCACACCCTGCCAGTAGGAACATGACCCATATGGTGGTGCTGGAAGACAACCAGCTGGTGGAGATCCCACACCCCACTAGCAGGAAGAAGAACACTCACTAGGAAAGGTGTGAGGGGGTAGAATAGCATGGGTGGAGTTTGGGGGGCGAGAAGGGTCATTGCCCTTCCAAATGTAGAAAGAGAGGACCCAGAGTCTTGAGTCTGAAGAGAGAGAGAGAGACATGCAGGCCATGGCAGAGCCCATCCTGCTCGAAAGACCCTGAGACCTGGTGGGGCCGCGGCAGAGCCCATTTCGCCATGACCTAAAAGAGCTTGCAATGCAGCCCATCCCAATGTGGCCTGAGAAGACTCCTCAGTGGAGCTCATCCCACCATGGCCCAAGAATAGCCGAAGGTCTGGCATAACCATGGCAGAACTTATCCCATGTGGCCCAAGAAGACTTGCAGGCCTGGTAGGGCCTTGAAGAAATGTCCCAGAAGAGGGGGGAGGTCCTGAGAGTGTGTGTATGTGTTTGTGTGAGAGAGAGGGAGAACCTTGGGAGTGAGTAAGGGGGTGTGTGAGAGCCTGTGTGTGGGAAGGAGAGACAGTCTGTGCTTGAGCATATGTATGTGTGAGAGTGTGTGTGTGTGTGTGTGTGTGAGCATGTGTAAATGTGAGAGAGAGTATGTGTAAGAGAGAGAGTGTGAGAGCATGTGTGGTGTAAGGGGGAGAAAGCCAATGTGTGTGAGAGCATGGATGTGTGAGAGAGAAAGAGTGTGCATATGAAAGCATGTATTTGTGAGTGTGAAAGAGCTTGTTCCTGTAATTGAGAGCATATGTGTGTGTGTGTGAGATAGGCAGCATGTTCCTGTGACTGAGTGTGTATGTGTGTGTGTGTGTGTGTGTGTGTGTGAGAGAGAGAGAGAGAGAAAGCATGTTCCTTTGACTGAGCATGTGTAAGACATCATGTTTCTCTGAGCGTGTGTGTGTGTGAGACAGCATGTTCCTGTAATTGAGCATTTATGTGTGTGTTTATGAGAGACAGCATGTTTCTGTGACTGAGTGTGTGTTTGTGTGTGAGAATGTGGGCTGCCTTAAGAGACTATTGTGTGAGTGTTACCATCAAGGACTTGTTCCAGTCTAGAACTTGGCATATACTGCTTACTCACTGTCTTAGTTTCTCTACAGCTCAGCCACCCTGGGATCACTGTTCCAGTATCTGAGGGATTACAGCCCAGCCGGGCACTTCCAGCTCACTACTGCCACCTCTGGTGGTTCAGTATACTGTCTAATAAAAGAACTAGTGTGTGTCTGTCTCCTACACTAAGCCTGACCAGTGGTCCCTCTCGGGATTTCCCCCAAGAGCGTGGTCACATGCCACTGGTCCAAGGATCCACCCACAACTACTCTAAATAACTACAGATTGCTAATCTCAGCTTTCTCTCCAGAGCTTTCACATCAGATTGCTAACCAGTGGCGTAGCCACGGGTGGGCCTGGGTGGGCAGGTGCCCACCCAACTTTGACCCAGGCCCACCCAACTGGCACCGGAACTGCAAGGCTGTCGCGGGATCCCATCCCCGCGACAGCGAACAAGAGAACCCACGCCTCGCGCGCCATCACGGCACACAAGGGGAAGCGCTGCTGCGGCGTATGGCCAACCGGTCTTTCTGTTGAGGGGGGGAGCGGAAGCGCCGCGGGCAGCTTCCGCTTCCTCCCCCCAATGCAGGAAGATCAGCTGCCTCTCCTGCTGCCACCCTTTCTGCTATCTTCGGACCAAACGGCCCGCCGAACTTCCTGTTTGGGGGAGCGGAAGCGCCGCGCACAGCTTCCGCTTTCTCCCCCAAAGCAGGAAGATCAGCTGCCTCTCCTGCTGCCACCGGCCTCCTGCTATCTTCGGGCGTCGGGCCGATCTTCCTGCTTGGGGGGGGGGGGGGAGGGAGGAAGCGGACGTTGTGCGCTGCGCTTCCGCTCCCCCCCCCCCCCGACAGGAAGTTCGGCGGGCTGTACGGCCCGACGTCCGAAGATAGCAGGAGTCCGGTGGCAGCAGGAGAGGCAGCTGATCTTCCTGCTCTGGGGGAGAAAGCGGAAGCTGTGCACGTGCTTGAATGTGTATGTGTGGATGAGAATGGGAGTGTGTGTGGGTGAAAACTGGAGCCTGGGTGTGTATGTGGGTGAGAATGGAAGCTTGAATATGTGGGTGAATGGGAGCTCGAATGTGTGTATGTGTGGTTGAGAATGGGAGCCTGGGTTTGTGGGTGGGTGAGAATGGGAGCTTGAATGTGTGTATATATGGGTGAGAATGAGAGCCTGGGTTTGTGTGGGTGGGTGAGAATGGAAGCTTGAATATGTGGATAAGAATGGGTGCTTGAATGTGTGTATGTGTGGGTGAGAATAGTACCTTAAATGTGTATATGTATGGATGAGAATGGGAGCTTGAATATGTGTGGGTGAGACTGGGAGCATGGGTTTGTGGGTGAGAATGGGAGTCTGGGTTTATGTGTGTGGGTGAGAATGGGTGCCTGGATGTGCATCTGTGTGTGCATAAGAATATAAGGCTGGGGAGGGGTGAGAAAGTGAGAACTTGAATGTGAGCTTGGGGGGGGGGGGGGGAGAGAGCATATGAGAGTGAGAGCTTGAGTGTGTGAGAGGGAGTCTGTGAGAGAAAGCGTGTGTGTGTGTGTGTGTGTGTGTGTGTGTGTGTGTGTGGAAGGGAAGAAGACAGTAATAGAAGAAAGACACTGAAAAGGAATTAGGAAATGAGCTATAAGGGAAAAAATGGGAAAGAGAGACCAGGACCAACTGATTAGAAAAATACAAAGATCAGACAACAAAGGTAAAAATATATATCTATATTTTGAGATGTTAGCAATTTAAATATAAGCAACACAACCGCTCTCTCAAAATGTATGGACAGGTAGGAGCCGTGTATAAAATCGTAATAATAAGAAGGCTAAAGTACCACAAATCACCGTGAATTATGTTTGTATCATTAAGTAAACCTCATACTTAGGCATGGATGTGAATGCTATGCTGCATAATTTGGCATTATTTATCAGTAAAAAAACAACTAGTAGACCTGCATGCCTACAGCCCACCCATGTTAACCTTGTGCCCACCCAAAAAATCAATTCTGGCTACGCCACTGTTGCTAACTCCGCCCGAAGAACACATCAGATTGCTAACTCCTCACAGAGATCACGGCAGATTCGCAACAGCCAGCTTCCTAGAACTATTATCACTGACACGCTATCTGCCACTCTTCTGGGAACTGCACCTCCTACCCTCAGTGCAGGTGCACCACGTTTATCTCCCTAGTTACAGCTGTGGCTACTGTTGTTTTTTTTTACCCTGCTTACAACTGCAGTAATGCAGGTAAGAGTAAGAAAGGGGGTCCAACCTGTATCATCTGCATCACTGGCCCATCAAGGATTTAAGGTAAGGCCCGCAAGCCTAGGGTAGCTACACGCGCACACTCATATGTGTATATCCATATCTCTATCTTTACTGAGAAGACTTTTATATAAGACTTAATCTGCTTTTTGTAAACAAATGCAGAGTCATTTACATGCATAATCCATAATTCATATGCAAATGGTTCTCTCTGCTGCTGTTCCGCTGAGAATAATATTCCGTAATTACACAGCTTATTTACTGAATAGATTTGCAGAGGGTAGCACTTTGTCCCCGAGCACGTGTTACTTCCACAGGGACCCTTGTGCCATGGGTTTGGGAGTGGGGAGAGGCAGCGCGAGTTACGTTGGCCGGAAGTACTGTCCCTAACTCTTCTTCTGCAATAAAGCAGCACAAGATGTCCGAAGCCCCAAGGTCAGCCGGAAACCTCAGGGGCATCAGCATTCAGAGGTGCTGCACGCTAACTGAAGGCATCCACTCTATGGCTCTTGCACTGCCTTTCAAGCTACACTTAAGGAACAGTTCAGCACTCACAGGAAGGCTGTATTTTAGTCGTTAATTACCACCAAGTTGGAAACCTTTACAGGCTCTAGAGTTCTTAATTATCCACTCTCATGCACATGTATTAATTATCCGCATGTTCATATCTTGCCCGTGATTGCAAGGCAAGGAGCTGCGGAAGAGAAAATTGGGGGAAATGATCTTTTCTCCTAAGAAAGCATTTCTTTGAAACATTTAATCTAAAAAATGTGGGTAATCTGTGCTAGTTTGACCAGACCGCATTAGAAGAAATCTCTCGGAATGTAATTGAATCAAATCCACTTAAGTGTTCTGTAGGTTAGAGGGATGCAATGCATTCATTTTGATGTATTTTTCTTTACGGTTGTTAGGACCGGCTGGCTGGCACTGACGGCTCATGGATGAAAGTGACTTTGTGGTTTCACCATCAGAAATAACCTTACTGCTTTTTTTCCCATTCTTAACCAGGATTTTGTAAGAGGCATGAATGCTAAATGTTTATTCATAGGCAACCGATTACTCCTTCCTGCTTAAGCCTGCTTCCTGGGAGCCTTTGGGTTTGCTTTGACTTGTTGGGAATCAGAGTGAGCGAGCCTTGGGTACGTGCAAAGCAGCAAAGAGTTACGTGCCCAGTACTAGAGACCGTCAGTTCAACCTCACCCGCCTCACCATTGTAACCCCCGGGCCTGAGGTCGTCACCGAGGAGTCCAAGGGCAACCTTCAGTTCAAATGTCCTACACTGTCCGCAGGTCCTTCTGTTTCCCAGGATTCCCTGTCAGGGAGGGGGGAGACTTGTCTCCAAGGCCCTCCGCATTGCTTTAAAAGTCTTTAAGGACAATAGAAAACTTGACTGACAGATCATTTTAAAGGGGCATGAATCGTAATTTACAGGTCAATACAATCCATTACATTAATCCGCTTCCAATAAATCATGTTTCTGCTAAGGGTAGTAACTGCCGCTCTGTGCAGTTACCCCCATGTGTTCTGTTAAGGGTAGTAACTGCCGCTCTGTGCAGTTACCCCCATGTGTTCTGTTAAGGGTAGTAACTGCCGCTCTGTGCAGTTACCCCCATGTGTTCTGCTAAGGGCAGTAACTGCCGCTCCATGCAGGTTACCCCCATGTTTCTGTTAAGGGTAGTAACTGCCGCTCCATACAGGTTACCCCCATGTTTCTGTTAAGGACAGTAACTGCCTCTCCGTGCAGTTACCCCCATGTGTTCTGCTAAGGGCAGTAACTGCCGCTCCATGCAGGTTACCCCCATGTTTCTGTTAAGGGTAGTACCTGCCGCTCCATGCAGGTTACCCCCATGTTTCTGTTAAGGGTAGTACCTGCCGCTCCATACAGGTTACCCCCATGTTTCTGTTAAGGACAGTAACTGCCTCTCCGTGCAGTTACCCCCATGTGTTCTGTTAAGGGTAGTAACCGCCGCTCCATGCAGGTTACCCCCATGTTTCTGTTAAGGGTAGTACCTGCCGCTCCATACAGGTTACCCCCATGTTTCTGTTAAGGACAGTAACTGCCTCTCCGTGCAGTTACCCCCATGTGTTCTGCTAAGGGCAGTAACTGCCGCTCCATGCAGGTTACCCCCATGTTTCTGTTAAGGGTAGTACCTGCCGCTCCATACAGGTTACCCCCATGTTTCTGTTAAGGACAGTAACTGCCTCTCCGTGCAGTTACCCCCATGTGTTCTGTTAAGGGTAGTAACCGCCGCTCCATGCAGGTTACCCCCATGTTTCTGTTAAGGGTAGTACCTGCCGCTCCATACAGGTTACCCCCATGTTTCTGTTAAGGACAGTAACTGCCTCTCCGTGCAGTTACCCCCATGTGTTCTGTTAAGGGTAGTAACCGCCGCTCCATGCAGGTTACCCCCATGTTTCTGTTAAGGGTAGTACCTGCCGCTCCATACAGGTTACCCCCATGTTTCTGTTAAGGGTAGTACCTGCCGCTCCATACAGGTTACCCCCATGTTCTGTTAAGGGTAGTAACTGCCGCTCCATACAGGTTACCCCCATGTTTCTGTTAAGGGTAGTACCTGCTGCTCCATACAGGTTACCCCCATGTTTCTGTTAAGGACAGTAACTGCCTCTCCGTGCAGTTACCCCCATGTGTTCTGTTAAGGGTAGTAACTGCCGCTCCATACAGGTTACCCCCATGTTTCTGTTAAGGGTAGTAACTGCCGCTCCATACAGGTTACCCCCATGTTTCTGTTAAGGGTAGTACCTGCCGCTCCATACAGGTTACCCCCATGTTTCTGTTAAGGGTAGTACCTGCCGCTCCATACAGGTTACCCCCATGTTTCTGTTAAGGGTAGTAACTGCCGCTCCATACAGGTTACCCCCATGTTTCTGTTAAGGGTAGTACCTGCCGCTCCATACAGGTTACCCCCATGTTTCTGTTAAGAGTAGTAACTGCCGCTCCCTGCAGGTTACCCCAATGTTTCTGTTGGCAGTAACTGCCGCTCCGTGCAGTTACCCCCATGTTTCTGTTAAGGGCAGTAACTGCCGCTCCGTGCAGTTACTCCCATGTTTCTGTTAAGGGTAGTAACTGCCGCTCCTTACAGATTACCCCCATGTGTCTGTTAAGGGTATTAAGTGCCGCTCCTTGCAGGTTACCCCCCCATGCGTTCTGTTAAGGGCAGTAACTACTGCTCCATGCAGATTACCCCCATGTGTCTGTTAAGGTGTTACGGTCCCAAGCCATGCCCTGGGACCTTCACTCACCTCCCGGCCCGGGCCAGCCATGGGAGCCCCTCTACTTCGGCCTCACAGGCCTGAAACGTGGCCTACCGCGGCGCTCTCCCTGTGAGGGAGACGCTGACGACGATCCGCGGCTGGCCCCACCCCCTAGGTGCGCGCGTGCTCCGGGGCTTCAGACTTAAAGGGGCCAGTGTGGGAAACTCAGGGACAGCCTCCCACTGAGGTCAGACGCTGCCGGGTTATTTAAACCCGGCAGTCACTGACATGCCTGACATGCCTCGCCTTGCAACGAGATTCACTCAGTCCCCTGAGTTGCTAGTTGCTGCTTTGGATCTTGGATCGTCTCTTCTACTTCTGGCTTCCGACCCGGCTTCGTCAATTGTCTTCATCTTCGCTTCCACCCCTGGTTTTGGTTTGGACTTCTGATTTCTGGCTTCTGACCCGGTTCCGTCCAACGACTCTGTTTCCAGCTTCCGCCCCTGGCTTTGACTTCGGACCTCTGACTTCTGGCTTCTGACCCTGCTTCGTTCCTGGACTCCGACTTCTGTTCCCTCCACCTCTTCATATATCCGGTTCTTGCTGGCCCAGGGGATTCTACTCAGTCCCAGCGGCTCGGGCTCTCACGGGCTCCTCCCGGGGGAGCCGCGGGCTTCCAAGGGTGAAGACTCTTCCAGCCTCCTGGGTCCTACTGTCCTCATCGACCATCTCTTCGGCCGCTTCCTGGATCCTTGGTTGCAGAGGGTCCCACCTAAGTCCAAGAGATCCGGGTCCCTACGGGCTCCTCCTGGAAGGACCTCGGACTTCAAGTGGTGAAGTCTTCACCGGAGTCTCTCTTCAGCGCCACCTCCCGGCTGCGACGCTTACTGTGGGTCCCCACAGTTGAGATGTGAATCGTGTGCCCGATCGTCTTAACGATCGGGTTTGGCTAGAGGGGGGGAAAAATCTGATCGTGGGTGATGTGGGTGATGTGAATCGGAATTGGTTCCGATTCACATCGTTATTCTTTTTGTAGTGAGGCCCGACCCTTTAAAATTAACCCCTTACCTTCCCCCACCCTCCCGAACCCCCCCCCCAAAAACTTTTTACGATTACCTGGTGGTCCAGTGGGGGCGCGGGGACCGATCTCCCGCTCTCGGGCCATCGGCGCTATTTTGGCTGCCACTCAAAAATGGCGCCGATGGCCCGATAAAAAAAAACAACCCACCCGACCCTTTAAAAATGACCCCTTAGCTTCCCCCACCCTCCCGAGCCCCCCAAAACATACCTGGTGGTCTAGTGGTGGTCCCGGGAGTAATCTCCCGTTCTCAGGCCGTCGACTGCCACTCATAAAGATGGCGCTGATGGCCCTTTGCCCTTACCATATGACAGGGTATCCGTGCCATTGGCCGGCTCCTGTCACATGGTAGGAGCACTGGATGGCCGGCGCCATCTTTAAATATGGCGGCGGCCATCTTTAAAGATGGCGTCGGCCATCCAGTGCTCCTACCATGTTTTTAAAGGGTCGGGTGGGTTTTTTTTTTAATCGGGCCATCGGCGCCATTTTTGAGTGGCAGCCAAAATGGCGCCGATGGACCGAGAGTGGGAGATCGGTCCCCGCGCCCCCACTGGACCACCAGGTACTCGTAAAATGTTTTGGGGGGGTTCGAGAGGGTGGGGGAAGGTAAGGGATTCGTTTTATAGGGTCGGGGTGGGTTTAGGGTTTTTTTTGGTGTGCTGGTTTTCCCCGCCCTCCCCCCTCCCCCGATTTATGATTTTTCACGATAAATCGGGGGAATTTCTATTGTATCGCGACTCTTAACGATTTTTGATGATTTAAAATATATCTGACGACTGTTTTAAATCATCAAAAAACGATTCACATCCCTACCCCACAGTGCAACATCTGCAGTCTCAGCCGGCCCAAGGGTCCACGACCATAACATAAGGGTATTAACTGCTGCTCCATGCAGGTTACCCCCATTTGTTCTGTTAAGGGCAGTAACTGCCACTCTGTACAGGTTACCCCCATGTTTCTGTTAAGGTCAGTAACTGCCGCTCCGTGCAGTTATCCCCATGTGTTTTTTAAGGGTGGTAACTGCCGCTCCATGCAGGTTACCCCCATGCAGAAATGTAACACTACCTCCTTTATTTCCAACCTCAAGTCTTTAGGGATTTGTCCCATGCCCTTTTGAATTCATTTGCTGTTTTCATCTTCACCACCTCTTCTGGGAGGGCATTCCAGGCATCCACCACTCTCTCTATAAAGAAATATTTCCTAATATTGGTTCTGAGTCATCCCCCTTGGAGTTTCATATCGTGAGCCCTAGTTCTAACATTTCTTTTCCAATTGAAAAGGTTGGAAATTTGTGTATCATTAATACCTGTCAGATATCTGAAGGTCTGTATAATAACTCCTCTGCACCTCCTCTCCTCCAGGGTATATATCATTAGATCTTTCAGTGTCTCCTCGTAGATCTTCTGAAACAGACCCCACACCATTTTGGTTACCTTCCTCTGGACCATCTCCATCTTGTCTCTATCCTTTTTGAGATGTAGTCTCCAGAACTGAACACAATACTCCAAGTGAGGCCTCGCCAAGGACCTGTACAATGGCATTATAACTTCCCTTTTCCTGCTGGTTATATCTCTCTCTATGCAACCTGGCATCATTCTACCTTTAGCTACCGCCTTGTCACATTGCTTTGCTGCCTTCTGATCACCAGACACAATCATGCTAAGGTCCCTCTCTCCTGGTCTGTGCACATCAGTTTTTCACACCCCATCACATACAGCTCTTTTGGATTACTGAATCCCAGGTGCATGAGTCTACACTTCTTGGCATTGAATCCCAGCTGCCAAATCCATGACCAATCTTCTAGAATTTTTAAAAATACCTTTTCATTCTCTCTACTCCGCAAAAAAGGCAAACTTTTCCTTCTAACTCCTCTGCAATATCGCTATCGAAGATATTGATCAGACCCGGTCCAAAACTGATCCTTGAGGCACTTCGCTTGACATCGTTCCCTCATCAGAGCGGTTCCATTTACCATTATCCACTGTCTCTGCCTGTCAACCAGTTTGTGGTCCACTCCGGCACCTTGATGCCCTCACCCAAGCTTCTCATTTTATTCACAAGCCTCCTAAGTGGGAGCATATCAAAAGCTTTGCTAATATCCAGGTAAATCACATCGAGGACTCTTCCTTGATCCAGTTTTGTCAGTTCACTTCCATGGATAATACGGTGCTTTAATTGTGGAAAAGTACTACTATGAAAAGAACCCAGAAAGGTGAATATAGACGTCAATATTATAAGCAATTCACCATATTAAGATCGTTGAGATAAATATTAAATATGCTGGCTCTTCTTATATCAAATAAAATTGTATGACCATCATACACAGACGCCATTCACATTCATTACCAGAGTTTACTGTAAAGTCTTAACAAGACTGCTTCTATGATATAATCCTTGGTCATTTGCATGTATTCTTTTAAAGACTTTTTTTGTATTGCACACAAGATCCCTTCACTTAGAAGTGATTGTGTGCACATATTCATGGATTCTGCCGCCCGACACTGTCCCAGTGCTTCATATATTCAGTTCTCGAATCCACTATGCTTGGCAGCGTCTCTGGTCACTGCCCAATATACAGGTAAAGTTATGCACCTATAGCCTGTGTGCGTGCAAGCTTACCTAAACACGTAAAGTGTTCCCAGGGGCAGGGTTTGCATTTACGTGCATACTTTTGGATTTTCAAACGTACACATGGAAAATTTCAAGAAAACTTTCTGTGCACGTAATAGCAGGGGTAATTGTGTGAGGGTAGTTTTCCTGAGTCATTTTCAGCATGTGCTTGCTTTGAAAACTGTTGTGACTTATGGGCATATTTGCCTTCTCATTTATGCTGTCACAAAACTCCCCCTTTTATGAACAATTTTATATTAAAGTCAAAGTTAAATCCAATAAATACAAACCAGACACAAATGTGCAGTCAAATTAGATGATCACTTACTACATCATTATTTTCCATTTCCTTCCCATCAACTACTTCTCCAAGGAATGTTAAAGCATTAGGAATGGCTTCCAAAATTCATTATTAAATAGACGTCTTCCCATGACGCTTTCAGTAAGAAACTTTGAGCTCTTTGAGGAAGAGGCTGTATGTATGGTCCCCAGATATCCGAAAGCTTATCAGAAGCAGAAGGTATTAAACTCTTTCTGGATGAAGTTCCATTTCCATTAAATTATGGAAATGAATTCTCCATCGCACTGAAGTGGGACCTCTGACATCCAGCAAACACAATTAGACCTGCAATCAAAAAAAAACCCCTTCTTCAACAACAGAGTCTGTGATTTGTTCCCAGAGCCAAGACACATCAAATCATCAAAGAGGCACGACTCTGCTGAACACAAGTGGCAAGCAGTGATTTCCAGAATAAAATTGTATACCTTGTTCCAGAACGGGACCAGACACACACACACACACTATATATATATATATATATATATATATATATATAAACAGTTTATATATATATATATATATATAAACAGTGTCCTTATCGGTGTGACCGGTCACGAAAACAAGTGCTCCAGAATATTACAGAATACAGATAGCCTTCGGGTAATCACTAGCAAATGAGCGCATGTGTCTTTAAATTATGTGTGTAACCCCCGTTCCGGGCAGCTCTTGGGCACGGGGGGAGGGGGACGGGACATGCATGCACGGGGAGAGCCACGGATTGCGCAAGGCTCCATGATCTCCTGGGGTTCCTTCACAGGGAGTGGGGAGAGGGAGTTGGGGGTGGGAGACGATCTTTGCTCTCTCTCTCTCTGGGGCTCTTCTGCACACCCCCAAAATCACTCTTTACCCCAAACTGCTGAACAACATAAAAGTCGTTACTGCAAGCTGGTGGCAGGAAACAAATCAAAGTCAAACAGCACACTAGAGAACAGTGCACCACACTGTGCACAAAGTCCAAACATACAAAAACACAATCTCAGTCTCTTCCACACACTCCATCTCACAAAGGTAAACTCTTTTGGACAGGTGTTCTACCACCCGGGGCCCTTCCAATTTATTTTGGGTTATGAAATCTTCCTATCTCTCTTTCTCTTGTCTCTAAGTGTAATCTCTGGTTACTGGATCAAGTCAGCCTGCACTCCTGGGGACTTTTCTGGGACAGATTACTTCTCTCTGGAACCTCCCTAGATAATCCTATTTACTGTACTCTGCTCTGAAGAAATCCCTTTTTTCTGGGGGTCCTCAGATGCACTTTCTTCACACAACACTTCTCTTCTGGATTCTTTGGAGACCCAGGCTTCAGCTCTCCTGGGCTCTGTTACTTCACTCTCCTTCCCAGGCATCCTCCTGCCCAAAAAGATATCACTTCTGTCTCTTTGGAAGGAAAGACACATCTGCTCCCTCGGCCCTCTTCTAAGGCTGATTCTCAAATTCCCCTGTGTCATATGGTCACGGGAGTTTTGTTAGATCTCATACCCCTCCCAATAGGAAGTGGTACACTACACAAATGCCACCCACAGTAAACACTGACCTCATCCTTATGGGCAGGGTCTGGATGCAGATCTTTGACTCACACTGCTGGCAGGATAATCTGCTGAGGCTACAACTGCTATTCCAGCCAGGGGCAAACGCTGCTAGTAAGGGGCAGATTTTGGACTCCCCTTACACGTGCATGGGCTGAGAGGCCCTGGCGTAGAAACTGTACAGAATTCCGAGCAGTTTCAAGGACTTGCAATGTTGCCAATTTAACGATTTTGCAATTTTTTTTAAAGCGTAAAGCCCCTAGTACGAGCACACTCTGCGCCTATAAACAGGCACTCCACCAGTACAAGACTTCCACTTCCAGATCCAAAAGGACTTCTACGCGCACAAGATCCACGATCTCGTCTTCGACGCCAAAGTTCTCTTCACCTTTGTTTCCAACCTAACCCAATCCAACTCACCAGTTATCCCCATCAATCAAGCACAAGCAAAAGCCGATGAACTGGCCCTGTTTTTCCATAACAAAATCATTAATCCCCTAACTCAGCTGCCCAACTCCTCCCCTTCTCACCTGAGTTCACTCCAACTAACAAACAACAAATCCATATATCTTGATTCGTTCGAACCCATCTCAGCCAAAGAGATCCAATCACTCTTGAAGAAAATGAAGCCCTCCTCTCATCCTGCAGACTATATCCCCACCAAACTTCTCCTGTCTATCCCGGATGCCATATCGCAAACCTTGGCAGACATCATAAACTGCTCTTTATCTCAAGGCTTTTACCCAGACGATCTCAAACTGGCTTCTCTCAAACCTCTTCTAAAGAAGCCAAACTTAGACCCCGCTGACCCGAACATCTTCCGACCGATCGCCAACCTACCACTCATAGCTAAGATCATGGAAAAACTAGTTAACATTCAAATCTCAGACTACATCGAAGACAACAAACTCCTCTTCCCTTCCCAATACGGGTTCCACAAAGCTTCCAGCACAGAATCCCTCCTGGTATCACTGACAGACTACCTGACTCTGGGTCTCGACAAAGGTCAATCTTTCCTACTGATCCTGTTGGACCTCTCAGCAGCTTTCGATACCGTTAACCACGTCATCCTCATAAACCAACTCTCATCCATTGGAATAACAGGTACGGCTCTAGCATAGTTCAAAACCTTCCTCAACAACAGAGGCTACAAAGTGAAAATCCACAACAAAGAATCTCCCCGCCATGATGCTCCTGTAGGAGTCCCACAGGGATCCTCCTTATCACCCACCCTGTTCAATATTTACCTACTCCCGCTGTGCCAGCTTCTAATCGACCTATAACTCAAACACTTTGTCTATGCTGACGATGTTCAGATAGTGATCCCTCTGAAAGAATCCCTTGTTAAAACTCTCGAATATTGGGAATCCTGCCGCTCAAAAATTAATGACCTGCTCGCCAGCCTCAACCTCATTTTAAATGCCACCAAAACTGAACTCATGCTAATTTCTCCAGAAAACAACAACAACTCCAGCACCCCTCCAAGCATCCCACTCTCCTCTCAAGTCAGAGACTTAGGAGCTATAATTGACAACAAGATGAATTTGAAAGCTTTTATCAACCGTACTACCAAGGACTGTTTCCACAAACTCCAAGTTTTGAAAAGGATAAAACCGCTTTTCCACTTTCATGACTTTAGAACAATACTGCAAGCAATAATCTTCGCAAAGTTAGATTACTGTAACGCTATCCTACTAGGTCTCCCATCTTCATACACCAAACCCTTACAGATGGTCCAAAATGCGGCAGCAAGAATACTCACAAACTCCAGAAAAAGAGACCACATCTCACCCATTTTAAAAAATCTTCACTGGCTCCCTATTCACTTCAGAATCATCTACAAATCTGTCACCATCATATATAAGTCCATCCCACCATCTTACATCACTTGACCTTCAATAACCGCTCAGCCCTCATAACTCCCTAAGACCGACCAGAGAAGCCTACAGAGGATCCTCCCTCCAGGTACCTAATACGAAAGCCACGCGGCACATAACCTCAAGAGAACGGGCTTTCTCGACAGCCGGACCTTCACTCTGGAACTCCATCCCCACGAATCTTCGCCAGGAGCCTTGCCTGCCAACTTTCCGAAAAAGATTGAAAACTTGGCTATTTAAACAAGCCTTCCCAGAACACTCCTAATTCCCTCCATATCCACTCAAAGAATGTATCCGCACTGGTTCTGTAAATAATTATTAATTTATAATGTTTAACCTACTGCTGGTTTTTTCTCTCTTCTCCCAGTTCCATTACCCTTGTTCATTGTAACTGCAACTCCTCTGCACTAGTTTCAGTTTTATTGTTCTTTGCACACCTTGTTCAAATGTAAACCGGCATGATGTGATCTGATCATGAATGCCGGTATATAAAAAACCTAAATAAATAAATAAAATAAATAAAGCCATTGGACATTTTAGAGCTGTGAATGTGACAGAGAGCTGGTTTGGCTTTTTTTTTTCTTAAACCTAGTGACAAATCTGGCAACTTTCTCACAGCTCTAAAATTTCCATGGGGTTCCTGAGCATGCCTGGAAACTGACCCGAGTTTGTGTGTGTTTTAGCAGGGCCTCAAATCCTTGGGCTTCTTTCTCACTGACCAATCCTATGCAGGAAGGGCCAGGAGTCTGCAGAGCTGTGTGAGACATAGGCAACCTGTGGAGAAATTGCCATGGGAAGCTGAACTTGCAGGCACACTTAGTGGCAGAAAGGGAGGGCGACATTGAGCCAGGTGTAGAAAGATGTCCTTCTTTCTCCAGAAATATAGTTTCTGCTTCAGCCTGCTACTGTAAACTCCCACCTGTGGGAAGGGGCATATGAATAATTCCACCTCGCAGCTGTGTGATCTAGAATGAGCATGTGTAGCACGACTACATAACTACATTTTTTTTCTCACAGGAATGGTGATGAAAGGCTGGAGCACAAAATAAAAACAACATAAAACAAACACACACAATGTTATTATTCCAAGTAATATAAGCAAAATTAAAGCATGCACATTCACATAAAGACATTTGGATCCTTATACTTTACAGGAAACAGAAGAGCATGAAATTATGGTGAAAGAAGGATTCATTAGCATTGAAAGTTATAAAAATTTGCTCTTTGTAAATTATAACAGAAAACCACTAACCCTGCCCTAAATCTCAGTTCAGTTCACTAACAGAAAATTAAAAATTGTGGTTTCAAAATTCCTTTCTAAATTCTGGCCAGAAAATTAGCATAAACTCTCAGTTTAACCCAGTGGCGTAGCCAGAATTGATTTTTTGGGTGGGCACAAGGTTAACATGGGTGGGCTGTAGGCATGCAGGTCTACTAGTTGTTTTTTTACTGATAAATAATGCCAAATTATGCAGCATAGCATTCACATCTACGCCTAAGTATGAGGTTTACTTAATGATACAAACATAATTCACGGTGATTTGTGGTACTTTAGCCTTCTTATTATTACGATTTTATACACGGCTCCTACCTGTCCATAAATTTTGAGAGAGCGGTTGTGTTGCTTATATTTAAATTGCTAACATCTCAAAATATAGATATATATTTTTACCTTTGTTGTCTGATCTTTGTATTTTTCTAATCAGTTGGTCCTGGTCTCTTTTTCCCATTTTTTCCCTTATAGCTCATTTCCTAATTCCTTTTCAGTGTCTTTCTTCTATTACTGTCTTCTTCCCTTCCACACACACACACATACACACACACACACACACACACACACACACACACACACACACACGTACACGCTTTCTCTCACAGACTCCCTCTCACACACTCAAGCTGTCACTCTCATATGCTCTCCCCCCCCCCCCCCCCCACAAGCTCACATTCAAGTTCTCACTTTCTCACCCCTCCCCAGGCTTATATTCTTATGCACACACAGGCGCACATCCAGGCACCCATTCTCACCCACACACATAAACCCAGACTCCCATTCTCACCCACAAACCCATGCTCCCAGTCTCACCCACACATATTCAAGCTCCCATTCTCATCCATACATATACACATTTAAGGTACTATTCTCACCCACACATACACACATTCAAGCACCCATTCTTATCCACATATTCAAGCTTCCATTCTCACCCACCCACACAAACCCAGGCTCTCATTCTCACCCATATATACACACATTCAAGCTCCCATTCTCACCCACCCACAAACCCAGGCTCCCATTCTCAACCACACATACACACATTCGAGCTCCCATTCACCCACATATTCAAGCTTCCATTCTCACCCACATACACACCCAGGCTCCAGTTTTCACCCACACACACTCCCATTCTCATCCACACATACACATTCAAGCACGTGCACAGCTTCCGCTTTCTCCCCCAGAGCAGGAAGATCAGCTGCCTCTCCTGCTGCCACCGGCCTCCTGCTATCTTCGGGCCAAACGGCCCGCCGAACTTCCTGTCGGGGGGGGGAGCGGAAGCGCAGCGCACAATGTCCGCTTCCTCCCTCCCCCCCCCCCAAGCAGGAAGATCGGCGGGCAGTACGGCCCGACGCCCGAAGATAGCAGGAGGCCGGTGGCAGCAGGAGAGGCAGCTGATCTTCCTGCTTTGGGGGAGAAAGCGGAAGCTGTGCGCGGCGCTTCCGCTCCCCCAAACAGGAAGTTCGGCAGGCCGTTTGGTCCGAAGATAGCAGGAGAACGGGTGGCAGCAGGAGAGGCAGCTGATCTTCCTGCATTGGGGGGAGGAAGCGGAAGCTGCGCGCGGCGCTTCCGCTCCCCCCCCCCCCCGAACAGGAAGACCGGTTGGCCATACGGCCGCAGCAGCGCTTCCCCACGTGTGCCGTGATGGCGCGCGAGGCGTGGGTTCTCTTGTTCGCTGTCGCGGGGATGGGATCCCGCGACAGCCTTGCAGTTCCGGTGCCAGTTGGGTGGGCCTGGGTCTAAGTTGGGTGGGCACCTGCCCACCCAGGCCCACCCGTGACTACGCCACTGGTTTAACCTCATTTTAAGGTTGACTCCGTTAGGCAAACTTCTCTGCAATGCAGATGATTGATGATGCAGCTGCTGTTGCTTGGGAAGACTTGTTTCCAGCTCTTCATGTTGTCATAACTGAGGGTCCTGCTAGAGCTGGGGGACTCCCACAGGGGCAGCACAGAACTTCAAGGCAAGGCACGGAGGATCTTCCACCTGTACCAGCTACTTCCCCCACAAGGTTGAGCCCTTGGGTTCTGGCGGCTGGCAGGATTAGGCTGTGCTGGAATTGAGATGCACGCTGGAACTTGGGGACACAGGCTGGAGACAAGGACTGGATACGAAGGTAAGAAAAGGCTGGAGACTGAGGCAATGCAAGGCTGGAGACTGAGGCAAGGCAGGACTGGATACAAGGGCTAGGCACACGTGGAAGTAGGCTAGACAACTGGGTAGACTGGGACAAGGCAAGGCTCTGGCAGCACAAGGGACAGATACCAGGGAAAGGACTAGGCCAGACAAGAACAAGACTAGACAAGACAGACATGGACAGGACAGGGACAAGACAGAATAGAACAAGGAAAACAGAGGCCCAAAAGCAGCAGTTTAGAAGGCCTGTAAGCATAAGACCTGGAGGCCAGACAAGGAGATACTAGGAGGCCCAGAGACCGCAGGCTAGGCAGAAGACCTAAGAAGGCCTGAGAAGGCCACAGGGTAATACAAGGTAGAACATGGCCAAGCAGGGAGCTAAGTAAACCTGATGACAAGGCATCAGGCATTGCAAGAGGCAGGGCTAAATAGGCCAAGCTCTGCTGAGTCATGAGCCCATGGAGACTAAAGCTGGAGTGAGAGTAGGTGCAGCTCCATGGGACCTGTGGTGGCATGGAGGCTGCATAGCAGGCTGGATCTTAACACATGTAAACTCAAGATCAACTTGCTTCATGGAGATGAATGTCCAAAATCTTACAAAAAAATAATATTCTCCCTCTCTATTCTAAATAAAATTGTGATAAGTCTTTCAAAACTTCCCGGAATTAAATTATAGAAACATAGAACCATAGAAATGACAGCAGAAGAAGACCAAAGGGCCCATCCAGTCTGCCCAGCAAGCTTCGCACTTTTTTTTTTCTCATACTTATCTGTTACTCTTGGCCCTTAGTAACCTTTTGGTTCTAAACAAAACAAAATTTATTAAAATAAAATGTCCTCATACTAAAAAGAAACCCAAACCAACAAACCAAAAAAACAACAAAGGCTATGCCTGTTCCTGCTGCCAGAATAGGAAAGCAACAAAGAAAACTACTTTACGATTTTTTTTCTCATCCTGCAGCCAAGTTACAGATAAACCTCTCTCCCCATGGCTATATCCCTGTATTTCTCCCTCTGTCTTTAAACAAATGCA
Organism: Rhinatrema bivittatum; assembly: GCF_901001135.1. NCBI lineage: Eukaryota > Metazoa > Chordata > Amphibia > Gymnophiona > Rhinatrematidae > Rhinatrema > Rhinatrema bivittatum. Next base: position 28,496,630 of record NC_042617.1, on the reverse strand, counting down.
TTATTACCTTTTATACTTAATTAAAAAGGCTCATTAGTATTAAATATCTTGCCCCTCATTGGCTCTAGGCAGGGTTTGCCCACTCCAGCCCTGATGCAAAAGTCTACAATTGGTTCTTTTAAATATAAATAATATTTACTGAAAAGTAAATTATAATAAATTGTAATATTTTTCCCTGCCCAGTAATGTCCACTTGGTGTCAGTGTAGCCTAGCAAACACTACAGCATTGGCTTCCAGCCAAAGGCGTCCCCCTGCTGACATCAATGAAGGTAATAAACATCACAATGAAATGATGACATTTCTGTTGGTTTTAAAGGAACATTTGCTATTCTATCCTGGCATCTCTGACTTTAAATGGGAAGTAACCCAGAATTATCTCCCTTGTAATTTAATTTATCCTAGCCAGGTAGGGAAAAAAACAATTTAATATATAACTAGCTCACAGTACTTTCTTTTTTACAAATAAGCTCCCTCTTCAACATCCAGAAAGGTTAGATTAATAAAAAAAAACTCCACTGTTTTGAGAGATTTGAGACACTCTCCAGCACACTCATAACAGTACTCTTTTGCTGTTATTTTCCTTTTTCTTTTTTAAATTACCTCATGTTTAAGTGCAAGGGCAAGACTCTGGATTTTCCTTCTAAACCTGTCCTTTGGCAGCTGTTGGTCCAATGGATTGATTTGTGAGCTGTGCAGGACCAGCTGCCAAGGAAGATGCCACTATGAGGAAGGGTCTATCCCTTGCCTGTACCTGAAACTTTGGTCATGTCAGTGTACATCAGGGATTTATCAGACAGTCATCCTCCCCAGCTGGCGAGGAGTTCTTTTTTTGTCAGGGAAAAAAGGATGAGTCACTATAGCTCTACATCAACTAGAGAGGCCTAAATGCCATCACGATGGCCATTATGAATACCTAATCAAGCCTTATGGCCTATGCAATGTCTCAGCAGTATTTCAAAATTTTGTCAATGATGTTTTCAGAGATCTTCTCAATTCCTGTCTTCTGGTGTACCTTTAGGAAAACACAAAGAATAGATGCCTGTGTCTTTTTCTGAATCTTTATTGGAGAAGAGACATATTAAAATGTGCTGCCCGACTCAGGCCGAGTTTCGCAGCCTTCACAGCTGCTGCTGCCTCAGGGGCTTGAACACTTTTGGACTCAAATTTGTTAAGGTGGATTGACCTCATAGGAAATTCCCTTTAAAAATGGACAACTAACAGCACATAGAGTTTTGCTTTCTGAGAGTAGAGACGAAACTCTGACGGTACAGCATAAGATTCATTACTATTGCAGATTACCTACAAACAATGGTTCTATGAGGTCAATCCACCTTAACGAATTTGAGTCCAAAAGTGTTCAAGCCCCTGAGGCAGCAGATGTGAAGGCTGTGAAACTCGGCCTGAATCAGGCAGCACATTTTAATTCGTCTCTACTCCAATAAAGATTCAGAAAAAGACACAGGCATCTATTCTTTGTGTTTTCCTGATGGCTTTTTTAGATCGCCTACCCTTTTGTTTCTTGGGTCCATCCCTTCTGGTGTACCTTGACAATATCTTAATTTACTCCACGTTCCTTCTTAAAACACTGCAAGCAAATAAAAATTGCGTTACAACACCTGAGGCAACAAGATCTCTATGCAAAACTCGAGAAATGTTCATTCAAACAGTCCAAACTCCCTTTCCTTGGATACATTATCTCTGCGCAAGGTGTCAAAATGGATCCCTCTAAACTCTCTGCAATTCAGGACTGGTCGCAACCATTGAACCTCAAAGCTCTGCAATGTTTCCTTGGATTCTACAGTTACTACTGGCAGTTCATTCAAGACTACTCCTCCATGACGGCACCGTTCACACCTCTCACCATAGCTCTCAATAAGGGAGCCAATACCCAGAACTGATCTCCTGAAGCAGTTCAGGCCTTCCTTCAACTCAAATTTGCCTTCCTAGTGGCCCCATACTACACTACCTAGGTACCTCTTGGCCATTCTTCTTGGAGGTTGATGCCTCATCCTTAGGTGCAGGAGCTTTGCTTTCACAGGCAACACTGGATGACAAACTCTTGCCAGTTTCATTCTTCTCAAAGAAATTTTCCTCTGCAAGAGAAATTTCACCATAAGAGCTCAGGAACTTCTAGCCATTAAGCGGGCATTTGAGGAATATTCACACCTTTTAGAAGGGTGTCACCCATCGCCAGCGGATGAACTCCAGATTGGCTTGTCCCGGATCTGGTACTTTATTTATTTTATTTATTTATTTATTTAAAACTTTTCTATACCGTCGTTTAGTAGTACACCATCACAATGGTTTACAGTTAGGCACAAATATGTGGTTTCTCAATTATCCATAGGGTGCCATTATTATACGGTTACATGGTTCAATAATATAGTCTAAATGGGGAATGAGTGTGGTTACCATTTATTTATTTATTTATTTATTTTATTTAACTTCTTTTACTATACCGACACTCAAGACCAGGTCTTATCGTACCGGTTTACATTAGAACAAGGGGAAAAAAACCAATTAACGTATAAGTGGAAATGAGAAGTTACATTAAAACAGGGAGAGTAAAACATGGATGTCGGAAGATAGGACAGAATTAAGTAATCAAACAATAAGTTAACAAAAATTCCAAACTATAAATTAACATAAAACAATAAATTAGTAGTACAGAAACATGGATTATAATCAGCGGAAATATACATGGAAATATATATATATATGGAAATATATACAGCTGAAATATACATGGTATGTCAAATGGGAGGAGTGGCAGGGGTGAGGGGAAAGGGTGGTTGAGATTAACTGTCTTTCTAATTTAATACATAATTGTGAGAAAATAATAAAAAACAAGCAATTTTGCTTTTTCTTGGTGACTTCCTGCTTTGTGTATGTGTTGTTATTCCGCTACCTCACTGTGAGGTACACTCCTGGGTACCTACAAAACTCCAACTGCAGTCAATTGTAAATCCCTCCTCCAAGTCCAGGAGGTTCCCCCGCACTCTCTAGCTGGCTGGGGAACTGAAGCTCTCCCGGTGAGCCACCAGCTCCAGCCAGCTACTGCTGAGCTTGGCTTCCTGCCTGAGTCTCAGGCTTTATATTACAGTCCTCTTTTTTTGTATGCCACAAGTCCCGACAAAACAAGAAGAGTGTCCCAAAAACAAGCCAGCAAGGAATTTTAAGTCCAGCCCGGCTGGCCTCTCTGCCACCTCCCTTGTATCTCTGGGCCTCTACAACTTTTCCCCAGAGATAACGCCACCCACTTGGCAGTTTCCAAAATAGTTCATTAGCAAAAACACTTCCAAACCAATGGCAGTCTCTGGATTCCAAGGCTAACCTTTCCTGGAACCAAGGTTGCAGTCCTGCTTTCAGTCTCCCCTACGTGCGCAGCTTTCTGGGAATGGAGTCCTTCCAAAGACAGGTATCGTGGTCCGGGATCCAACCTCTTCAGTCCTCAGAAGGAGACTGAAGCTGTTCTGGGTGAGGCTCGTTTTTATAGGGTGGAGGCTCCTCCCCTAGTGGCCAGAGATTGGTTCTCGAGTCTCCACCCTTTTCCTCCCACACCTGTGTCTCTCATCCCTTTACTACTGGGAAAGGAACCAATGTGATTCCCTAGACCCCTATCTCCTGGGTTTTCCTTTTCTCTTAAATTTCTTCCCTGGGGTTTTTAGTTCCTGGGGTTTCCTGGTTCCTGCGGTTTTAATCTTCCTCTCTGGATCGGCATATTGACCCCGTCACAAAGGAGCTACATATCCCTTCTTCATAGCCATAGCTTAGAAGAACTTATTGTACCTTCAGGAGGTCAGGAGACTTAATCTGTATCAGGTTTGAAGGTCTCTGTTCTCCAATTGTTTTGATTTCTGCCTAGTATATCAACCTGCCAAGAAGATACTACAGCCAAAGCCCTCTCCAAGTCGTTTGACACAACAGACACTCTCTCATATCCCGAACTGATAATTGACCCTCCAAGGTCATTGTTGACACCATAATTTCAGTACCCCTGGGTATGATGGTGGCCCCCAAACAGCTTCAGGAATGAGTCCTTAGGTGAGGCCACAACTTGAAGCTCGCCGGTCACCCAGGCATCAAAAAGACTATTGAGCTGGTCTCATGCCACTACTGGTAGCCCCACCTAGCTCAAGATTTCAAGCAGTATGTGGAATTGTGCGAAAATTGTGCCCATAATAAGACCACACACCTGCCTATACCTGCAAACCATGGACCCACGTCACATGGACTTCATAACTGACCTCCTGCCTTCAATGAGCCATATTGTCATTTTGGTCATTGTGGACCATTTTTCTAAATAGGCCATTTTGTAACTCTGAAGTCCTTGCCCACAGCGCCTTCCCTCACCCAACATTTGTTTAAAAGCATCTTCCACCTCCATGGTCTGCTTGAGCACATTGTGAGTGATAGAGGAGTGTAGTTCATGTCTAGATTCTGACAGAATCTCTGCAAATAGCTAGGGCTGACACTAGACTTTTTATCTGCATTTCACTCACCATCAGACAGATGGAAAGGGTTAACCAAATTCTCAAAGGGTTCCTCAAAGCTTTTGTCTCTGCCCAACAAAACAATTGGTCCCAGCTATTGCCGTGGGCCAAATTTAGTTTTAATAATCACAGCAGTGAATCCTCTGGTTCCTCGCCCTTCTATATCATCTATGGAATGCATCCCAAGATTCAATTACTGATGCAACTGACCTCACAGGCCCTAGGAGTGGCTGAAATCTGGAAGATGATCCAAGAGCTTTTGTTGCAGGCCATGGAGAGGTACAAATGGAGTACAGACAAGAAATGCTGTCCAGCCTCCCAGTTCTTGCCTAGCAAAAGGTGTCGCTAAACACCAAGAATATCTCCTTGAAACCAGCCCCAGCCCAGTTTGCACCTCGGTTCATTGGACTTTAACTTATCCTACAACTTGGACCAGTTACATACCATTTGAAGTTACCACCCTCTCTAAGAATACACAACTCGTTCCATGTGTCCCTGTGAGGCAGTGTACAGAAAACTCTCTCAAATTACCTTAAAGAACCAGGTACAGCCGTCTCGCCCGGTCCTCCTTAAGGTTGAGACCCCAAATACCTGAAGTAAAGTGAGCTGTATTGTTTATTTTGATTCCTGAAGTGAAGGTATGCTGCCATATTTGTTTTGAGTTTGTTGTCACTGCAAATAAAGTGCACTTAAGGAGCAACCAGAGTCTGCCTCCTGTTTCCTCTGGCTGTTATCAAGCCACTTACCACTCAAGCTGAGTGAGAAATGGGATCCTTGCCTAAAGCAGGAAGCACAGACAAGAGCCTACATGTGCAGCAAGAGAAGTAAAAAAAAAAAAAAAAAGCCCTACAGAGTCTTTTTTGTTTTCCTGAGGCCTCACACTTCCACTCCTCCAGCTTTGAACAACAGGCCAAGGGGGCTATCCCTGTTTGTATAGTCAGAGTCAAAAGGTGAGTAAGGGTTGGACAAGCCATCAGGCTTTTTTTTCTTTTTACCACTCTCCTATCCCCAGAGAGGTACGTAACTTGGAGGCAGCTCAGTAAGCAAGGCAGATGGAGCAGTGATTCATGTCCTTGCTACTGGCCAGCAGCAATTACAAAACGCCCTGCAAACACAAATTAACCAGTAGCAGGCACCGTGAGAGCAAGTGATGCAGCAGCATATGGTTCTAATGCAGTTAGCCCAAGCTGTGCAAACGGCTGTAATCAGTCTACCTTCGTGTCACTGACACTCCTTAAGATTAACCCGGGAGAAGACCAAGATGGCTTCTTGAAAAACTTTGAGCGCACAGCATGTCTGGCAGGTTGGCAAGAGAACAGGTGGGCTACCTATCTGGGAATCTACTTACCAGGGCCAGTCAAGATGCCTACCAAACAGCTAATCCGGAAGGGAGGGACACCCAGGGCCGGAGGAACCACTAGGCGAGCTAGACCTGTGCCTAGAGCGCCGAGACTTAGGGGGCGCCGCGGCAGGCAGCAGAATTTTGAAAGGGCAAAAAGCGCCCTTTCAAAATTCTGCTAGCCCCTGACTCGCCCTGCCTCCCCCCCAGTGCCACCCTCCCGACGCCCCCCCTGGTGGTCCAGCGGAGGGCCCGGGAGCGATCTGCCGCTCCCAGGGCCTCGGCTGCCACTAAGCAAAATGGCACCGGTGACCTTTAGCCCCTACCATGTGACAGGGGCCAACCAATGGCACCGGTAGCCCCTTTCACATGGTAGGGGCTGAAGGCCACCGGTGCCATTTTGGTTAGTGGCAGCCGAGGACCTGGGAGCGGCAGATCGCTCCCGGGCCCTCCGCTGGACCATCAGGGCGGCGTCGGGAGGGTGGCACTGGGGGGGAGGCAGGGTGAGTTGGCGGCTGGCTGCCTGCTGCGGCACCCCCTAAGTCTCAGCGCCTGGTCTCCGGCTGCGCCGATCTTTCTTTCTTCGGCCACATGATCAGCTAGACCGGCTGCGCCGATCTTCTTTCTATGTGTGTGTATGTGATGTGCTTCTGTGCGTGTGTATGTGATGTGTATGTGGAAAGGAATCTGCCAGTTTAAAAAAATGAAATGTGATAATACATATACCACAACTTTTGTGCTGGTAGCGCAACTTTTGAAAAGTTGGATGAAAGATGAAATTACTGAATTTTAAGCATCCCTCTTCTGGAAAATAAAATTTAACAAAGTGGGTAGAGACAAATACTAAAGCAAAAAAAAAAAATTAAAGTATTTAAAATGTTCATCTCAGCAAAATCACAAATTTAAGATACTGATACCAGCTGCGGTTTGGTTTTTTTTTTAAGCATAATTTAAGCATGAAGACTAGAATACTTCCAATCTGAAACAGTTTTGCTTTTTTTTTTTTTTTTTTTTTTTTAAGCCTTTAGAAAATGTATATTTTTAAATGACTAAGACTGGAATCTTCCCATTTAAAAGGGAAGCTGACTAAGGATGTCTTTCTGTTCCATATCTCCCATATGAATAATCATACGACTGATAGCTTGAAGAAAGACACTTGCTTTATTGCCTGAAAGCGTAAAACAAGAGAAGCTG